>NC_089842.1:107931728-107936728 GCF_035609145.1 Eleutherodactylus coqui | reverse complement strand
GCGCGGGCGGCAGCAGCGGGGAACAGGGGGGAGCCCTCTCTCTCTCCCTCTCCCCCCCACTCCCCGCCGCACCCCCCCGCGCTGCCACGGCGACCCCCGAACTTTTTTCGCCCGAGCACAGAATTCCTCGCAAAGTTCGGTGTTCGGGCGAAAAGGGGCGGGGCCGAACACGTTCGCTCATCTCTAACTGTTAATAATAAGTCCAAAGTGGCCCTCCCTCTAGTCAGCTCCCACACAAGTTGGGTAAGGTAGTTGTCTTTAATTGTTCTCAAGAACTTATAACACTTGTGAGATTTGCAGGTTTCGTCTTACCATATTATATCCAGATAATTAAAGTTTCCCATAATATTTGCTTCATTGCGGTTTGACACCTCTTCTAGTTTTCTTAATAATACGTTTTCAGTTTCTTTTACTATTTTTGGTGGTCTATAGAAAACCCTTATTAGGATTTTGTTTTTTTTCTCCCTGTATTTCTACCCACAGATATTCCACGTGTTCATCTCCTACACCTATATCTTCTTGTGGCCTCGGCATTAAGTACAATTTAACATACAGACATACCCCTCCCCCTTTCTGGTTTCCACGGTCTCTTTTGATGACATTATAGCCCTGTTAATTCTCCGCCCAGTCACATTTATCATCAAGCCACGTTTCCGTTATTCCCACTATATCGTAATTTTCATCAAAGATTCTATCTTCAAGCTTACCCACTTTACTGATCAGACGTCTTGCATGTGTTGCCATACAATTTATATGTATATATAGCTGTTCTGTCAGTTCTAACTGTACTAATCCCAAACCCCTGCTCCACTGCCATTCCCATTACTTGGTCCCAGGTCGCTATCTACACTGTCTACCCTCCTGTTTCTATTTTTGCAACCCCCCCTCCTTTCTACAGTCCCTAGTTAAAACAGTCCCCCAGCACAGCTGCACCCTCCCCATTGGGATACCTCCACATTGGCGGGGCAGCAGTAGTTTCTTTCCACCCGTAGGGACAACCCATCCATGACTCTTATGGCACTTACGACCATAATTTATACACAGTCTGTAGGAGAAAGCATACTATATGTATGTCTATTGCTGTTTAAACAACCTCAATATAAGATGTTAATTGATTGCCTTTAGTTCAAAAAGGTTCCTGGAGATATCGGACATATTCCCCCTATAATCAGTCATCAATGTAGCATGTCCTTGTTATATATTGGCTTTATTAATCCATGTGGTATCCTGCATCATTTAAGTCAGGAGTTCTACAATCCAATTATTATGGAAATATATTTCACAGTGTCTGCTCAACAGCTAGATGGAGTAAACAAATCCTCCGAAACAATATGCATAATCTGCTTCTAAAACATACTCTTAAAGGGTGGTTTCCTGCGGGCGAGAAAATCGCGCGATTTTCAACTGCTGCGATAGCCACTAAAACGCAGAATATGAAACCAATGATTTACAATGGTCTCCTTCCCATCTGCCATGTTTTCACTGATGCTATGTTGAGGGGATAAAAAAAGTGGCTTGCTCTATCTTTCTGCAATGTGTGATTCTTTTTTTTTTATCTCCCATGTATTCCTATGGAGTCTTCTTTGTAGCACATCGCAACATTGCAAATGTTGAATGGCTGTGATTAATGCATCGAGCGCCAGCTCTGATTGGCTAAGCTGGTGCTTAAGAACTAATCAGAGCAATCTCTTGCTGGAGGCGGGGCTTTCAAGCCCCGTTACCAGCAGTAGATGCTCTGTCGGCACTGACAACTGCAAGCAAGCCTGCCCGAGAGCAGTGGGAAGGACCGGGACAGCGCCCGCTAGAGGAGTATTGCTTTGTCTTTTTTTCTTAGTGTAGCAAGGGCATTTAGCGCTGTCAAAAACGTGATACCAAGTTGTGCCACGTTTTCAGCAGCACTGAAAATGCTGCCCACTCATTTCAATGCGACACATGACGTTTAAAAACACTGAAATGGACAAAAATAGAACATGCATCGCTCGAAAATCTTTCCAGTGCCGTGTTCGAGCGGCTGACAGCGGCCCCATCGAAAACAATGAAAACGTATCGTGATTAGCGCTGTGCTGGAAGCGGCGCACTAATCATGGTAAAAGCACCTGCATGAGGGGGCCCTAAGTGAGGTTTTGTCAGTCTTATAATTTGTAGAGTTGTGGGGGACAGCGTTGTATTTATAACAAGACACTTGAGGGCAATCTGCCTAGGGCAGTGGTTACCAAATTTTTTTAGCCATGGATCCCATTTTGAAGCAAAAGTTTCTCGTGGAGCCCCACGGAGGGTGTGGTCAGGGAAGGGTTTAGGGGCTCAGCTTATCACATGATTTTTACCTCCGTTGTTATGAAAAGGACAGAGGTGTCATTGGAAGGGAGAGGTTTAGCAGTGCAGATTACAATAGGGTCAATTGGGATAGCCATTGGGCCCGACTCTACTCACCCCTGTAGGGTGTCCTGACAGCCTGTACTAAGGAAATCAGCAGGTAGGACCAATGGTCAGCATAGCAACACAGATCACTTGACCAGAGCCAGCTCATGTGATCAGCATTGCTATGCCGACCACCAATCTTGCATGCCGATGTAGAGCAGGGGCCTAGACCATCCATGGGAGCCCCTCTGAAAAGCTGTCGCGGAGTCCCGAAGGGTCCGCGGAGCACACTTTTGGAAACCCTGGCCTAGGACACCCAGAAGTAAGGGAGCGGTGGCAGGACTTTACATCTATAATTACTATTTTATTTGCTTGCTCTCCAGCTTTTCTCTTCCAGGGGTTAACCCTTGCAGCACCATAAAAGATTCAATGTGGGCAATTTGGAATTAAAAGGGACAAATTAATGGTCTTGATTCTCAAGGGGTCAAAGCCCTCCTCCTCCCTACATAGAAATACAGGGAGATCCAGCTTTCAAGAACCAGACAGCACTAGTAGTGTGTACTGTGCGGTACTGTGTATCCAGTACCTTAATGTGAAAGTTCCCCTCAGCACCACTTAGTGCCATTGTGACTTCAAACTAGCCCACCACAAACTGGGCCAGACACCAAAGGCCTGCAAGTACATGGCAACAGGCCAGTGATGGTGCCCCTCTGGCATCTAGCCCCAGCACACTTCGCCTTAGCCCCTGGGAGTATAATTCTTCTCTACCTCTCCCACCCCCTTCCCAATTCAGAAGACCTAATAGATCTTTCAGACTTAAGGGTACATATTAAAGCCATCCCAACCAAACTAACAAAAAAGGCAACATTTCCAGATTGGAGGCAGCACATGTAGCTGAAATCTCGGCTCTTAAAGGGAATGTACTAATGCTCACAGACCAGGTAGATAAAATTGAGGATTTCACAATTTCACTTTGGGGCACTGCTGATCACCAGTAGGCCTTCCTTGTAATGCACTTCAGGCATGTCTGAAAGCTTTTTGACATGATAAAGGAAGAAATAAATAAATTTAAAAAAAAAAATCACAGAAAAGGGCAACAACCAGACCAACCCCCCCCCCCCCCCCAAAAAAAAACAGAAAGCGTCCATATACTTACTGATCTACTGATACAAGAGGACAGGTAAAACAACCACATCCCTCAATATATAAACAGGCAAACTATTGCATGGAGGAGCAATTGCCCAGGTGAAGGTACTGCTGAACAGCCACTCACACACCTTCCTTATACTGAGGGGGGCGGCTGCTTAGTACTATTCTTACTCAAAAAAAAAAAAAAAGAAGATATACACAGGGTGCCAAGCCACATGGTATATGTAGTGCACCAAACAGGTTTACAGCCTATTAACAATGCCATATTTAAATCCAGCGGGCTGCGCTGCACTCCACAGTTCCAATATGGTTCACCCAACATCCTGGGCTCCCCAGCATTCAAAGCCACGCTGCATGTTACGGATTCATAGGGTACTGATAATTACAAGGTATTGGTTAAAATTTTAGCCAAAATACACAAACTCGCATCAAGGATCCTCGTTTACTTGCGAGTCCCCTACACCAGGGGTCCCCAACTCCAGTCCTCAGGGACCCCCAACAGGTCGTGTTTTCAGGATATCCTATAGTAAGAACACCTGTGGCAATGTCTGAGGCAGCGACAATAATTACATCACCTGTGCAATACGGAGGAAATCCTGAAAACATGACCTGTTGGGGGTCCCTGAGGACTGGAGTTGGGGAACACTGTCCTACACTATATTTCCCTTTTCTGTGACTTTGATTGAAGTTAAACAAAAAAAAAAAAGACAACTTCACAGAAAGCGGTCATATACCTACTGATATACTAATAGGAGGGCACGTAAAAACAACACATCGCCCAATATTTTGTCTGTATACACATTGAGGGATGTTGTGTTTTTATCTGTTATATCAAAACGAACCACAGAAAGCGGCCAGATACCTATAATAGATGTATGTGGTGTTAAATACTCTCATATAAGAAGTCACATTATTCCAGAGGTGATACCTTTATTGGCAAACGAGGAAAAAAAGCTTTTTAAGCAAAGAGACTCCTTCCTCAGGCATTATATGAACCAGCTAACAGCTACTGAGTAGGCTCTGTTCCCAAGACCTTTCCATACCCAACCTGCATACCAAGAACATACAGGTATTTCCTTGGTCGTTAAGGTGTTAAGTAAGCCTCTTTGGAGATTCTTACAACCTGATGTGGCCTGAACTGTTCTCCAAGTCTGTATAGTATGGCATCGAAGACAGAAGAGCCTCAAAATAATTACATCCCACGTGTCTAGACCCCAGATCAATAGATCTCTTATTGGACTCAGGATTCATTACTTTTCCAGAAATTATAAATCTCTACTGACAGGTGACAACGTGTGGAGGATGGATAGCTCCAGGCTCAGATTGCACTCATCTAACTTGGGCTAAAAAAAACAAAAAACAGTAATAACACCATCTGCTTGGATATATGTCTTGAGGTTCCTATATGTGTCTAGGTTTATCTATTACATTAGGCATGGTATATAAAAGGATGCTAAGGTGCCCATGAAAAGGATGAGGGACCTTGCTCAGGC